>NW_027523772.1:0-41203 GCF_052094955.1 Ictidomys tridecemlineatus | reverse complement strand
TCTATCACCAAATTTCGTTTTTCTAGGTTAAACCGATCGTTTGCAGTAACCGTTTACATTTTTAGGTTTCACTCTGTTTTCTCCTATAGGGTTACATGTATTTGGAACTCTAAATCAAACACGGTTTGTGCTAGCTCTTGGAAACTTGACACAATAAAGCAGTTTCAAGCTCTATCTCTATGGTTTGTTTGCTGTTGATGTAGCCCTAAGCAGAGAATCGCGAAAATCACTTTCATGGAAAGGGGTTGCCAAGCTTCCAAAAAACTACGAGTTGCCTGAAATCTCAGCAAACATTTTTTCACCCAATCTGGAGGATTCTTTCAGGTAATGATCAGTACACCAAAACCACTTGGCTCACCAAATTTCGTTCCTCTTGGTTAAACCGTTCGTTTGCAGTAACCGTTTTCATTTTTAGGTTTCACTCTGTTTTCTCCTATAGGGATACATGTATTTGGAAGTCTAAATCAAACACTGTTTGTGCTAGCTCTTTGAAACTTGACACAATAAAGCAGTTTCAAGTTCTATCTCTATGGTTTGTTTGCTGTTAATGTAGCCCTAAGCAGAGACTGGCGAAAATCACTTTCATTTAAAGGGGTTGCCAAGCTTCCAAAAAAGTATGAGTAGCCTGAAATCTCAGCAACCATTTTTTCACCCAATCTTGATGATTCTTTCAGGTAATGATCAGTATCCCAAACCACTAGGCTCACCAATTTCGTTCTTCAATGTTAAAACGTTCGTTTGCAGTAACCGTTTTTATTTTTAGGCTTAACTCTGTTTTCTCCTATAGGGATACATGTATTTGGAACTCTAAATCAAACACGGTTTGTGCTAGCTCTTTGAAACTTGACACAATAAAGCAGTTTCAAGTTCTATCTCTATGGTTTGTTTGCTGTTGATGTAGCCCTATCAGAGACTGGCGAAAATCACTTTCATTTAAAGGGGTTGCCAAGCTTCCAAAAAAGTATGAGTTGCCTGAAATCTCAGCAACCATTTTTTCACCCAATCTTGATGATACTTTCAGGTAATGATCAGTACACCAAAACCACTTGACTCACCAAAATTCGTTCTTCTAGGTTAAACCGATCGTTTGCAGTAACCGTTTTCATTTTTAGGTTTCACTCTGTTTTCTCCTATAGGGATACATGTATTTGAAACTCTAAATCAAACCCGGTTTGTGGTAGCTCTTTGAAACTTGACACAATAAAGCAGTTTCAAGTTCTATCTCTATGGTTTGTTTGCTGTTGATGTAGCCCTAAGCAGAGAATCGCGAAAATCACTTTCATGGAAAGGGGTTGCCAAGCTTCCAAAAAACTACGAGTTTCCTGAAATCTCAGCAAACATTTTTTCACCGAATCCTGATGATTCTTTCAGGTAATGATCAGTACCCCAAACCACTAGGCTCACCAAATTTCGTTCTTCTAGGTTAAAACGTTCGTTGGCAGTAACCGTTTTCATTTTTAGGTTTCACTCTTTTTTCTCCTATAGGGATACATGTATTTGGAATTCTAAATCACACACGGTTTGTACTAGCTCTTTGAAACTTGACACAATAAAGCAGTTTCAAGTTCTATCTCTATGGTTTGTTTGCTGTTGATGTAGCCCTAAGCAGAGACTGGCGAAAATCACTTTTTTGGAAAGGGGTTGCCAAGCTTCCAAAAAACTACGAGTTGCCTGAAATCTCAGCAAACATTTTTTCACCCAATCTTGATGATTTTTTCAGGTAATAATCAGTACACTAAAACCACTTGGCTCACCAAATTTCGTTCTTCTAGTTTAAACCGTTCGTTTGCAGTAACCGTATTCATTTTTAGGTTTCACTCTGTTTTCTCCTATAGGGATACATGTATTTGGAACTCTAAATCAAACACGGTTTGTGCTAGCTCTTTGAAACTTGACACAATAAAGCAGTTTCAATTTCTATCTCCATGGTTTGTTTGATGTTGATGTAGCCCTAAGCAGAGAATCGCGAAAATCACTTTCATGGAAAGGGGTTGCCAAGCTTCCAAAAAACTACGAGTTGCCTGAAATCTCAGCAAACATTTTTTCACCGAATCCTGATGATTCTTTCAGGTAATGATCAGTACCCCCAAACCACTAGGTTCACCAAATTTTGTTCTTCTAGGTTAAAACGTTCGTTTGCAGTAACCGTTTTCATTTTTAGGCTTCACTCTGTTTTCTCCTATAGGGATACATGTATTTGGAACTCTAAATCAAACACGGTTTGTGCTAGCTCTTTGAAACTTGACACAATAAAGCAGTTTCAAGTTCTATCTCTATGGTTTGTTTCCTGTTGATGTAGCCCTAAGCAGAGACTGGCGAAAATCACTTTCATTTAAAGGGGTTGCCAAGCTTCCAAAAAACTATGAGTTGCCTGAAATCACAGCAGCCATTTTTTCACCCAATCTTGATGATTCTTTCAGGTAATGATCAGTACACCAAAACCACTTGACTCACCAAATTTCGTTCTTCTAGTTTAAAACGTTCGTTTGCAGTAACTGTTTTCATTTTTAGGCTTCACTCTGTTTTCTCCTATAGGGATACATGTATTTGGAACTCTAATTCAAACACGGTTTGTGCTAGCTCTTTGAACCTTGACACAATAAAGCAGTTTCAAGATTTATCTCTATGGTTTGTTTGCTGTATGTAGCCCTAAGCAGAGAATCGCGAAAATCACTTTAATGGAAAGGGGTTGGAAAGCTTGCAAAAAACTACGAGTTGCCTGAAATCACAGCAAAATTTTTTTCACCCAATCTTGATGATTCTTTCAGGTAATGGTCAGTACAGCAAAACCACTTGCCTCACCCAATTTCGTTCTTCTAGGTTAAACCGTTCAGTTGCAGTAACCGTTTTCATTTTTTGGTTTCACTCTTTTTTCTTCTGCAGGGATACATGTATTTGGAACTCTAAATCAAACACGGATTGTGCTAGCTTTTTGAAACTTGACACAATTAAGCAGAATCAAGTTCTATTTCTATGGTTTGTTTGCTGTTGATGTAGCCCTAAGCGGAGACTGGCGAAAATCACTTTCATGGAAAGGGGTTGCCAAGCTTCATAAAACTACGATTTGCCTAAAATCTCAGAAAACATTTTTTAACCCAATCTTGATGATTCTTTCAGGTAATGATCAGTACACCAGAACCACTTGGCTCACCAAATTTTGTTCTTCTAGGTTAAACCGTTCGTTTGCAGTAACCGTTTTCATTTTTAGGTTTCACTTTGTTTTCTTCTACAGGGATACATGTGTTTGGAACTGTAAATAAAACTCGGTTTGTGCTAGCTCTTTGAAACTTAACAGAATAAAGCAGGTCCAGGTTCTATCTTTATGGTTTGTTTGCTGTTGATGTAGCCCTTTGCAGAGACTCTCAAAAATCAGTTTCATGGAAAGGGGTTGCCAAGCTTCCAAAAAACTACGAGTTGCCTGAAATCTCAGCAAACAATTTTTCACCCAATCTTGATGATTCTTTCAGGTAATGAACAGTACACCAAAACCACTTGGCTCACCAAATTTCGTTCTTCTAGGTTAAACCATTCGTTTGCAGTAACTGTTTTCATTTTTAGGTTTCACTCTGTTTTCTCCTACAGGGATACATGTATTTGGAACTCTAAATCAAACACGGTTTGTGCTAGCTCTTTGAAACTTGACACAATAAAGCAGTTTCAAGTTCTATCTCTATGGTTTGTTTGCTGTTGATGTAGCCCTAAGCAGAGACTGGCGAAAATCACTTTCATGGAAAGGGGTTGCCAAGATTCCAAAAAACTACGAGTTCCCTGAAATCTCAGCCAACATTTTTCCACCTAATCCTGATGATTCTTTCAGGTAATGATCAGTACCCCAAAACAACTTGGCTCACCAAATTTCGTGCTTCTAGGACAAACCGTTCGTTTGCAGTAACCGTTTTCATTTTTAGGTTTCACTCTGTTTTCTCCTATCGGGATACATGTATTTGAACTCTAAATCAAACACGGTTTGTGCTAGCTCTTTGAAACTTGACACAATAAAGCAGTTTCAAGTTCTGTCTCTATCGTTTGTTTGCTGTTGATGTATCAATAAGCAGAGACTGGCAAAAATCAATTTCATGGAAAGGGTTTGCCAAGCTTCCAAAAAACTACGAGTTGCCTGAAATCTCAGCAAACATTTTTTCACCCAATCTTGATGATTCTTTCAGGTAATGATCAGTACACCAAAACCACTTGGCTCACCAAATTTCGTTCTTCTAGGTTGAACCGTTCGTTTGCAGTAACCGTTTTCATTTTTAGGTTTCACTCTGTTTTCTCCTATAGGGATACATGTATTTGGAAATCTAAATCAAACACGGTTTGTGCTAGCTCTTTGAAACTTGACACAATAAAGCAGTTTCAAGTTCTATCTCTATGGTTTTTTTTCTGTTGACGTAGCCTTAAGCAGAGACTGGCGAAAATCACTTTCATGGAAAGGGGTTGCCAAGCTTCCAAAAAACTACGAGTTGCCTGAAATCTCAGCAAACGTTTTTTCACCCAATCTTGATGATTCTTTCATGTAATGATCAGTACACCAAAACCACTTGGCTCACCAAATTTCGTTCTTCCAGGTTAAACCGTTGGTTTACAGTAACCGTTTTCATTTTTAGGTTTCACTCTGTTTTCTCCTCTAGGGGTATATGTATTTGGAACTCTAAATCAAACACGGTTTGTGCTAGCTCTTTGAAACTTGACACAATAAAGCAGTTTCAAGTTCTATCTCTATGCTTTGTTTTCTGTTGATGTAGCCCAAAGCAGAGACTGGCGAAAATCACTTTCATGGAAAGGGTTGCCTGGCTTCCAAAAAACTACGAGTTGCCTGAAATCTCAGCAAACATTTTTTCACCCAATCTTGATGATTCTTTCAGGTAATGATCATTACACCAAAACCACTTGTATCACCAAATTTCCTTCTTCTAGGTTAAACCGATCGTTTGCAGTAACCGTTTTTATTTTTAGGTTTCACTCAGTTTTCTCCTATAGGGTTACATGTATTTGGAACTCTAAATCAAACCCGGTTTGTGCTAGCTCTTTGAAACTTGACACAATAAAGCAGCCTCAAGTTCTATTTTTATGGTTTGTTTGCTGTTGATGTAGCCCTAAGCAGAGACTGGCGAATATCACTTTCATGGAAAGGGGTTGCCAAGCTTCCAAAAAACTACGAGTTGCCTGAAATCTCAGCAAACATTTTTTCACCTAATCTTGATGATTCTTTCAGGTAATAATCAGTACACTAAAACCAATTGGCTCTCCAAATTTCTTTCTTCAAGGTTAAACCGTTCGTTTGCAGTAACCGTTTCCATTTTTAGGTTTCACTCTGTTTTCTCCTATAGGGATACATGTATTTGGAACTCTAAATCAAACACGGTTTGTGCTAGCTCTTTGAAACTTGACACAATAAAGCAGTTTCAAGTTCTATCTCCATGGGTTGTTTGCTGTTGATGTAGCCCTAAGCAGAGAATCGCGAAAATCACTTTCATGGAAAGGGGTTGCCAAGCTTCCAAAAAACTACGAGTTGCCTGAAATCTCAGCAAACATTTTTTCACCGAATCCTGATGATTCTTTCAGGTACTGATCAGTACCCCAAACCACTAGGCTCACCAAATTTCGTTCTTCTAGGTTAAAACGTTCGTTTGCAGTAACCGTTTTCATTTTGAGGTTTCACTCTGTTTTCTCCTATAGGGATACATGTATTTGGAACTCTAAATCAAACACGGTTTGTGCTAGCTCTTTGAAACTTGACACAATAAAGCAGTTTCAAGTTCTATCTCTATGGTTTGTTTGCTGTTGATGTAGCCCTAAGCAGAGACTGGCGAAAATCACTTTCATTTAAAGGGGTTGCCAAGCTTCCAAAAAACTACTAGTTGCCTGAAATCTAAGCAAACATTTTTTCACCCAATCTTGATGATTCTTTCAGGTAATGATCAGTACACCAAAACCACTTCTATCACCAAATTTCGTTTTTCTAGGTTAAACCGATCGTTTGCAGTAACCGTTTACATTTTTAGGTTTCACTCTGTTTTCTCCTATAGGGTTACATGTATTTGGAACTCTAAATCAAACACGGTTTGTGCTAGCTCTTGGAAACTTGACACAATAAAGCAGTTTCAAGTTCTATCTCTATGGTTTGTTTGCTGTTGATGTAGCCCTAAGCAGAGAATCGCGAAAATCACTTTCATGGAAAGGGGTTGCCAAGCTTCCAAAAAACTACGAGTTGCCTGAAATCTCAGCAAACATTTTTTCACCCAATCTGGAGGATTCTTTCAGGTAATGATCAGTACACCAAAACCACTTGGCTCACCAAATTTCGTTCCTCTTGGTTAAACCGTTCGTTTGCAGTAACCGTTTTCATTTTTAGGTTTCACTCTGTTTTCTCCTATAGGGATACATGTATTTGGAAGTCTAAATCAAACACTGTTTGTGCTAGCTCTTTGAAACTTGACACAATAAAGCAGTTTCAAGTTCTATCTCTATGGTTTGTTTGCTGTTAATGTAGCCCTAAGCAGAGACTGGCGAAAATCACTTTCATTTAAAGGGGTTGCCAAGCTTCCAAAAAAGTATGAGTAGCCTGAAATCTCAGCAACCATTTTTTCACCCAATCTTGATGATTCTTTCAGGTAATGATCAGTATCCCAAACCACTAGGCTCACCAATTTCGTTCTTCAATGTTAAAACGTTCGTTTGCAGTAACCGTTTTTATTTTTAGGCTTAACTCTGTTTTCTCCTATAGGGATACATGTATTTGGAACTCTAAATCAAACACGGTTTGTGCTAGCTCTTTGAAACTTGACACAATAAAGCAGTTTCAAGTTCTATCTCTATGGTTTGTTTGCTGTTGATGTAGCCCTATCAGAGACTGGCGAAAATCACTTTCATTTAAAGGGGTTGCCAAGCTTCCAAAAAAGTATGAGTTGCCTGAAATCTCAGCAACCATTTTTTCACCCAATCTTGATGATACTTTCAGGTAATGATCAGTACACCAAAACCACTTGACTCACCAAAATTCGTTCTTCTAGGTTAAACCGATCGTTTGCAGTAACCGTTTTCATTTTTAGGTTTCACTCTGTTTTCTCCTATAGGGATACATGTATTTGAAACTCTAAATCAAACCCGGTTTGTGGTAGCTCTTTGAAACTTGACACAATAAAGCAGTTTCAAGTTCTATCTCTATGGTTTGTTTGCTGTTGATGTAGCCCTAAGCAGAGAATCGCGAAAATCACTTTCATGGAAAGGGGTTGCCAAGCTTCCAAAAAACTACGAGTTTCCTGAAATCTCAGCAAACATTTTTTCACCGAATCCTGATGATTCTTTCAGGTAATGATCAGTACCCCAAACCACTAGGCTCACCAAATTTCGTTCTTCTAGGTTAAAACGTTCGTTGGCAGTAACCGTTTTCATTTTTAGGTTTCACTCTTTTTTCTCCTATAGGGATACATGTATTTGGATTTCTAAATCACACACGGTTTGTACTAGCTCTTTGAAACTTGACACAATAAAGCAGTTTCAAGTTCTATCTCTATGGTTTGTTTGCTGTTGATGTAGCCCTAAGCAGAGACTGGCGAAAATCACTTTTTTGGAAAGGGGTTGCCAAGCTTCCAAAAAACTACGAGTTGCCTGAAATCTCAGCAAACATTTTTTTCACCCAATCTTGATGATTTTTTCAGGTAATAATCAGTACACTAAAACCACTTGGCTCACCAAATTTCGTTCTTCTAGTTTAAACCGTTCGTTTGCAGTAACCGTATTCATTTTTAGGTTTCACTCTGTTTTCTCCTATAGGGATACATGTATTTGGAACTCTAAATCAAACACGGTTTGTGCTAGCTCTTTGAAACTTGACACAATAAAGCAGTTTCAATTTCTATCTCCATGGTTTGTTTGATGTTGATGTAGCCCTAAGCAGAGAATCGCGAAAATCACTTTCATGGAAAGGGGTTGCCAAGCTTCCAAAAAACTACGAGTTGCCTGAAATCTCAGCAAACATTTTTTCACCGAATCCTGATGATTCTTTCAGGTAATGATCAGTACCCCCAAACCACTAGGTTCACCAAATTTTGTTCTTCTAGGTTAAAACGTTCGTTTGCAGTAACCGTTTTCATTTTTAGGCTTCACTCTGTTTTCTCCTATAGGGATACATGTATTTGGAACTCTAAATCAAACACGGTTTGTGCTAGCTCTTTGAAACTTGACACAATAAAGCAGTTTCAAGTTCTATCTCTATGGTTTGTTTCCTGTTGATGTAGCCCTAAGCAGAGACTGGCGAAAATCACTTTCATTTAAAGGGGTTGCCAAGCTTCCAAAAAACTATGAGTTGCCTGAAATCACAGCAGCCATTTTTTCACCCAATCTTGATGATTCTTTCAGGTAATGATCAGTACACCAAAACCACTTGACTCACCAAATTTCGTTCTTCTAGTTTAAAACGTTCGTTTGCAGTAACTGTTTTCATTTTTAGGCTTCACTCTGTTTTCTCCTATAGGGATACATGTATTTGGAACTCTAATTCAAACACGGTTTGTGCTAGCTCTTTGAACCTTGACACAATAAAGCAGTTTCAAGATTTATCTCTATGGTTTGTTTGCTGTATGTAGCCCTAAGCAGAGAATCGCGAAAATCACTTTAATGGAAAGGGGTTGGAAAGCTTGCAAAAAACTACGAGTTGCCTGAAATCTCAGCAAAATTTTTTTCACCCAATCTTGATGATTCTTTCAGGTAATGGTCAGTACAGCAAAACCACTTGCCTCACCCAATTTCGTTCTTCTAGGTTAAACCGTTCAGTTGCAGTAACCGTTTTCATTTTTTGGTTTCACTCTTTTTTCTTCTGCAGGGATACATGTATTTGGAACTCTAAATCAAACACGGATTGTGCTAGCTTTTTGAAACTTGACACAATTAAGCAGAATCAAGTTCTATTTCTATGGTTTGTTTGCTGTTGATGTAGCCCTAAGCGGAGACTGGCGAAAATCACTTTCATGGAAAGGGGTTGCCAAGCTTCATAAAACTACGATTTGCCTAAAATCTCAGAAAACATTTTTTAACCCAATCTTGATGATTCTTTCAGGTAATGATCAGTACACCAGAACCACTTGGCTCACCAAATTTTGTTCTTCTAGGTTAAACCGTTCGTTTGCAGTAACCGTTTTCATTTTTAGGTTTCACTTTGTTTTCTTCTACAGGGATACATGTGTTTGGAACTGTAAATAAAACTCGGTTTGTGCTAGCTCTTTGAAACTTAACAGAATAAAGCAGGTCCAGGTTCTATCTTTATGGTTTGTTTGCTGTTGATGTAGCCCTTTGCAGAGACTCTCAAAAATCAGTTTCATGGAAAGGGGTTGCCAAGCTTCCAAAAAACTACGAGTTGCCTGAAATCTCAGCAAACAATTTTTCACCCAATCTTGATGATTCTTTCAGGTAATGAACAGTACACCAAAACCACTTGGCTCACCAAATTTCGTTCTTCTAGGTTAAACCATTCGTTTGCAGTAACTGTTTTCATTTTTAGGTTTCACTCTGTTTTCTCCTACAGGGATACATGTATTTGGAACTCTAAATCAAACACGGTTTGTGCTAGCTCTTTGAAACTTGACACAATAAAGCAGTTTCAAGTTCTATCTCTATGGTTTGTTTGCTGTTGATGTAGCCCTAAGCAGAGACTGGCGAAAATCACTTTCATGGAAAGGGGTTGCCAAGATTCCAAAAAACTACGAGTTCCCTGAAATCTCAGCCAACATTTTTCCACCTAATCCTGATGATTCTTTCAGGTAATGATCAGTACCCCAAAACAACTTGGCTCACCAAATTTCGTGCTTCTAGGACAAACCGTTCGTTTGCAGTAACCGTTTTCATTTTTAGGTTTCACTCTGTTTTCTCCTATCGGGATACATGTATTTGAACTCTAAATCAAACACGGTTTGTGCTAGCTCTTTGAAACTTGACACAATAAAGCAGTTTCAAGTTCTGTCTCTATCGTTTGTTTGCTGTTGATGTATCAATAAGCAGAGACTGGCAAAAATCAATTTCATGGAAAGGGTTTGCCAAGCTTCCAAAAAACTACGAGTTGCCTGAAATCTCAGCAAACATTTTTTCACGCAATCTTGATGATTCTTTCAGGTAATGATCAGTACACCAAAACCACTTGGCTCACCAAATTTCGTTCTTCTAGGTTGAACCGTTCGTTTGCAGTAACCGTTTTCATTTTTAGGTTTCACTCTGTTTTCTCCTATAGGGATACATGTATTTGGAAATCTAAATCAAACACGGTTTGTGCTAGCTCTTTGAAACTTGACACAATAAAGCAGTTTCAAGTTCTATCTCTATGGTTTTTTTTCTGTTGACGTAGCCTTAAGCAGAGACTGGCGAAAATCACTTTCATGGAAAGGGGTTGCCAAGCTTCCAAAAAACTACGAGTTGCCTGAAATCTCAGCAAACGTTTTTTCACCCAATCTTGATGATTCTTTCATGTAATGATCAGTACACCAAAACCACTTGGCTCACCAAATTTCGTTCTTCCAGGTTAAACCGTTGGTTTACAGTAACCGTTTTCATTTTTAGGTTTCACTCTGTTTTCTCCTCTAGGGGTATATGTATTTGGAACTCTAAATCAAACACGGTTTGTGCTAGCTCTTTGAAACTTGACACAATAAAGCAGTTTCAAGTTCTATCTCTATGCTTTGTTTTCTGTTGATGTAGCCCAAAGCAGAGACTGGCGAAAATCACTTTCATGGAAAGGGTTGCCTGGCTTCCAAAAAACTACGAGTTGCCTGAAATCTCAGCAAACATTTTTTCACCCAATCTTGATGATTCTTTCAGGTAATGATCATTACACCAAAACCACTTGTATCACCAAATTTCCTTCTTCTAGGTTAAACCGATCGTTTGCAGTAACCGTTTTTATTTTTAGGTTTCACTCAGTTTTCTCCTATAGGGTTACATGTATTTGGAACTCTAAATCAAACCCGGTTTGTGCTAGCTCTTTGAAACTTGACACAATAAAGCAGCCTCAAGTTCTATTTTTATGGTTTGTTTGCTGTTGATGTAGCCCTAAGCAGAGACTGGCGAATATCACTTTCATGGAAAGGGGTTGCCAAGCTTCCAAAAAACTACGAGTTGCCTGAAATCTCAGCAAACATTTTTTCACCTAATCTTGATGATTCTTTCAGGTAATAATCAGTACACTAAAACCAATTGGCTCTCCAAATTTCTTTCTTCAAGGTTAAACCGTTCGTTTGCAGTAACCGTTTCCATTTTTAGGTTTCACTCTGTTTTCTCCTATAGGGATACATGTATTTGGAACTCTAAATCAAACACGGTTTGTGCTAGCTCTTTGAAACTTGACACAATAAAGCAGTTTCAAGTTCTATCTCCATGGGTTGTTTGCTGTTGATGTAGCCCTAAGCAGAGAATCGCGAAAATCACTTTCATGGAAAGGGGTTGCCAAGCTTCCAAAAAACTACGAGTTGCCTGAAATCTCAGCAAACATTTTTTCACCGAATCCTGATGATTCTTTCAGGTACTGATCAGTACCCCAAACCACTAGGCTCACCAAATTTCGTTCTTCTAGGTTAAAACGTTCGTTTGCAGTAACCGTTTTCATTTTGAGGTTTCACTCTGTTTTCTCCTATAGGGATACATGTATTTGGAACTCTAAATCAAACACGGTTTGTGCTAGCTCTTTGAAACTTGACACAATAAAGCAGTTTCCAGTTCTATCTCTATGGTTTGTTTGCTGTTGATGTAGCCCTAAGAAGAGACTGGCGAAAATCACTTTCATGGAAAGGGGTTGCCAAGCTTCCAAAAAACTACGAGTTGCCTGAAATCTCAGCAAACTTTTTTCACCCAATCTTCATGATTCTTTCAGGTAATAATGAGTACACTAAAACCACTTGGCTCACCAAATTTCGTTCTTCTAGGTTAAACCGTTCTTTTGCAGTAACCGTTTTCATTTTTAGGTTTCACTCTGTTTTCTCCTATAGGGATACATGTATTTGGAACGCTAAATCAAACACGGTTTGTGCTAGCTCTCTGAAACTTGACACAATAAAGCAGTTTCAAGATATATCTCCATGGTTTGTTTGCTGTTGATGTAGCCCTAAGCAGAGAATCGCGAAAATCACTTTCATGGAAAGGGGTTGCCAAGCTTCCAAAAAACTACGAGTTGCCTGAAATCTCAGCAAACATTTTTTCACCGAATCCTGATGATTCTTTCAGATAATGATCAGTACCCCAAACCACTAGGCTCACCAAATTTCGTTCTTCTAGGTTAAAACGTTCGTTTGCAGTAACTGTTTTCATTTTTAGGCTTCACTCTGTTTTCTCCTATAGGGATACATGTATTTGGAACTCTAATTCAAACACGGTTTGTGCTAGCTCTTTGAACCTTGACACAATAAAGCAGTTTCAAGATCTATCTCTATGGTTTGTTTGCTGTATGTAGCCCTAAGCAGAGAATCGCGAAAATCACTTTAATGGAAAGGGGTTGGAAAGCTTCCAAAAAACTACGAGTTGCCTGAAATCTCAGCAAAATTTTTTTCACCCAATCTTGATGATTCTTTCAGGTAATGGTCATTACAGCAAAACCACTTGCCTCACCCAATTTCGTTCTTCTAGGTTAAACCGTTCAGTTGCAGTAACCGTTTTCATTTTTTGGTTTCACTCTTTTTTCTTCTACAGGGATCCATGTATTTGGAACTCTAAATCAAACACGGATTGTGCTAGCTTTTTGAAACTTGACACAATTAAGCAGTATCAAGTTCTATTTCTATGGTTTGTTTGCTGTTGATGTAGCCCTAAGCGGAGACTGGCGAAAATCACTTTCATGGAAAGGGGTTGCCAAGCTTCATAAAACTACGATTTGCCTAAAATCTCAGAAAACATTTTTTAACCCAATCTTGATGATTCTTTCAGGTAATGATCAGTACACCAGAACCACTTGGCTCACCAAATTTTGTTCTTCTAGGTTAAACCGTTCGTTTGCAGTAACCGTTTTCATTTTTAGGTTTCACTTTGTTTTCTTCTACAGGGATACATGTGTTTGGAACTGTAAATAAAACTCGGTTTGTGCTAGCTCTTTGAAACTTAACAGAATAAAGCAGGTCCAGGTTCTATCTTTATGGTTTGTTTGCTGTTGATGTAGCCCTTTGCAGAGACTCTCAAAAATCAGTTTCATGGAAAGGGGTTGCCAAGCTTCCAAAAAACTACGAGTTGCCTGAAATCTCAGCAAACAATTTTTCACCCAATCTTGATGATTCTTTCAGGTAATGAACAGTACACCAAAACCACTTGGCTCACCAAATTTCGTTCTTCTAGGTTAAACCATTCGTTTGCAGTAACTGTTTTCATTTTTAGGTTTCACTCTGTTTTCTCCTACAGGGATACATGTATTTGGAACTCTAAATCAAACACGGTTTGTGCTAGCTCTTTGAAACTTGACACAATAAAGCAGTTTCAAGTTCTATCTCTATGGTTTGTTTGCTGTTGATGTAGCCCTAAGCAGAGACTGGCGAAAATCACTTTCATGGAAAGGGGTTGCCAAGATTCCAAAAAACTACGAGTTCCCTGAAATCTCAGCCAACATTTTTCCACCTAATCCTGATGATTCTTTCAGGTAATGATCAGTACCCCAAAACAACTTGGCTCACCAAATTTCGTGCTTCTAGGACAAACCGTTCGTTTGCAGTAACCGTTTTCATTTTTAGGTTTCACTCTGTTTTCTCCTATCGGGATACATGTATTTGAACTCTAAATCAAACACGGTTTGTGCTAGCTCTTTGAAACTTGACACAATAAAGAAGTTTCAAGTTCTATCTGTATGGTTTGTTTGCTGTTGATGTAGCCCTAAGCAGAGACTGGCGAAAATCACTTTCATGGAAAGGGGTTGCCAAGCTACCAAAAAACTACGAGTTGCCTAAAATCTTAGCAAACATTTTTTCACCCAATATTGATGATTCTTTCAGGTAATGGTCAGTACACCAAAACCACTTGGCTCACCAAATTTCGTTTTTTCTAGGTTAAACCGTTCGTTTGCAGTAACCGTTTTCATTTTTAGGTTTCACTCTGTTTTCTCCTACAGGGATACATGTATTTGGAACTCTAAATCAAACACGGTTTGTGCTAGCTCTTTGAAACTTGACACAATAAAGCAGTTTCAAGTTCTATCTCTATGGTTTCTTTTCTGTTGATTTAGCCCTAAGCAGAGACTTGCGAAAATCACTTTCATTTAAAGGGGTTGCCAAGCTTCCAATAAAATAAGAGTTGCCTGAAATCTCAGCAAACATTTTTTCACCCAATCTTGATGATTCTTTCAGGTAATGATCAGTACACCAAAACCACTTGGCTCAGCAAATTTCGTTCTTCTAGGTTAAACCGTTCGTTTGCAGTAACCGTTTTCATTTTTAGGTTTCACTCTGTTTTCTCCTATAGGGATACATGTGTTTGGAACTCTAAATCAAACACGGTTTGTGCAAGCTTTTTAAAACTTGACACAATAAAGCAGTTTCAAGTTCTATCTCTATGGTTTGTTTGCTGTTGATGTAGCCCTAAGCAGAGACTGGCGAAAATCAATATAATTTAAAGGGGTTGCCAAGCTTCCAAAAAACTACGAGTTGCCTGAAATCCCAGCAAATATTTTTTCACCCACTCTTGATGATTCTTTCAGGTAAAGATCAGTACACCAGAACCACTTGGCTCACCAAATTTCGTTCTTCTAGGTTAAACCGTTCATTTGCAGTAACCGTTTGCATTTTGAGGTTTCACTCTGTTTTCTCCTATAGGGATACATGTATTTGGAACTCTAAATCAAACACGGTTTGTGCTAGCTCTTTGAAACTTGACACAATAAAGCAGTTTCAAGTTATATCTCTATGGTTTGTTTGCTGTTGATGTAGCCCTAAGCAGAGACTGGCGAAAATCACTTTCATGGAAAGGGGTTGCCAAGCTTCCAAAAAACTACGAGTTGCCTGAAATCTCAGCAAACATTTTTTCACCCAATATTGATGATTATTTCAGGTAATGATCAGTATACCAAAACCACTTGGCTCACCAAATTTCGTTCTTCTAGGTTAAACCGTTCATTTGCAGTAACCGTTTTCATTTTTAGGTTTCATTCTGTTTTCTCCTATAGGGATACATGTATTTTTAACTCTAAATCAAACACAGTTTGTGCTAGCTCTTTGAAACTTTACACAATAAAGAAGTTTCAAGTTCTATCTCTATGGTTTGTTTGCTGATGATGTAGTCCTAAGCAGAGACTGGCGAAAATCTCTTTCATGGAAAGAGGTTGCCAAGCTTCCAAAAAACTATGAGTTGCCTGAAATCTCAGCAAACATTTTTTCACCCAATCTTGATGATTCTTTCAAGTAATGATCAGTACACCAAAACCACTTGGCTCACCAAATGTCGTTCTTCTAGGTTAAACCGTTCGTTTGCAGTAACCGTTTTCATTTTTAGGTTTCACTCTGTTTTCTCCTATAGGGATACATGTATTTGGAACTCTAAATCAAACGCGGTTTGTGCTAGCTCTTTGAAACTTGACACAATAAAGCAGTTTCAAGTTCTATCTCTATGGTTTGTTTGCTGTTGATGTAGCCCTAAGCAGAGACTGGCGAAAATCACTTTCATGGAAAGGGGTTGCCAAGCTTCCAAAAAACTACGAGTTGTCTGAAATCTCAGAGAAAATTTTTTCACCCAATCTTGATGATTCTTTCAGGTAATGATCAGTACACCAAAACCACTTGGCTCACCATGTTTCGTTCTTCAAGGTTAAACCGTTCGTTTGCAGTAACCGTTTTCATTTTTAGATTTCACTGTGTTTTCTCCTATAGGCATACATGTATTTGGAACTCTAATTCAAACACGGTTTTTGGTAGCTCTTTGAAACTTGACACAATAAAGCAGTTTCAAGTTCTATTTCTATTGTTTGTTTGCTGTTGATGTAGCCCTAAGCAGAGACTGGCGAAAATCACTTTAATGTAAAGGGGTTGCCAAGCTTCCAAAAAACTACAAGTTGCCTGAAATATCAGCAAACATTTTTTCACCCAATCTTGATGATTCTTTCAGGTAATGATCAGTACACCAAAACCACTTGGCTCACCAAATTTTGTTCTTCCAGGTTAAACCATTGGTTTGCAGTAACCGTTTTCATTTTTAGGTTTCACTGTTTTCTCCTCTAGGGATACATGAATTTGGAAATCTAAATCAAACACGGTTTGTGCTAGCTCTCTGAAACTTGACACAATAAAGCAGTTTCCAGTTCTATCTCTATGGTTTGTTTGCTGTTGATGTAGCCCTAAGCAGAGACTGGCGAAAATCACTTTCATGGAAAGGGGTTGCCAAACTTCCAAAAAACTACGAGTTGCCTGAAATCTCAGCAAACATTTTTTTCACCCAATCTTGATGATTCTTTCATGTAATGATCAGGACACCAAAACCACTTGGCTCACCAAATTTCGTTCTTCTAGGTTAAACCGTTCGTTTGCAGTAACCGTTTTCATTTTTAGGTTTCACTCTGTTTTCTCCTATAGGGATACATGTATTTGGAACTCTAAATCAAACACGGTATCTGCTAGCTCTTTGAAACTTGACACAATAAAGCAGTTTCAAGTTCTATCTCTATCGTTTGTTTGCTGTTGATGTAGCCCTAAGCAGAGACTGGCAAAAATCACTTTCATGGAAAGGGTTTGCCAAGCTTCAAAAAAAACGACGAGTTGCCTGAAATCTCAGCAAACATTTTTTCACCCAATCTTGATGACTCCTTCAGGTAATTATCAGTACACCAAAACCACTTGGCTCACGAAATTTCGTTCTTCTAGGTTAAACCGTTCGTTTGCAGTAACCGTTGTCATTTTTAGGTTTCACTATGTTTTCTCCTATAGGGATACATGTATTTGGAAATCTAAATCAAACACGGTTTGTGCTAGCTCTTTGAAACTTGACACAATAAAGCAGTTTCAAGTTCTATCTCTATGGTTTGCTTGCTGTGGATGTAGCCCTAAGCAGAGACTGGCGAAAATCACTTTCATGGAAAGGGGTTGCCAAGCTTCCATAGAAGTACGAGTTGCCTGAAATCTCAGCAAACATTTTTTCACCCAATCTTCATGATTCTTTCAGGTAATGATCAGTACACCAAAATCATTTGGCTCACCAAATTTCGTTCTTCTAGGTTAAACCGTTTCTTTGCAGTAACCGTTTTCATTTTTAGGTTTCACTCTGTTTTCTCCTCTAGGGATACATGTATTTGGAACTCTAAATCAAACCTGGTTTCTGCTACATCTTTGAAACTTGACACAATAGAGCAGTTTCAAGTTCTATCTCTATGGTTTCTTTGCTGTTGATGTAGCCCTAAGCAGAGACTGGCGAAAATCACTTTCATGGAAAGTGGTTGCCAAGCTTCCAAAAAACTACGAGTTGCCTGAAATCTCAGCAAACATTTTTTCACCCAATCTTGATGATTCTTTCAGGTAATGATCAGTACACCAAAACCACTTGGCTCACCAAATTTCGTTCTTCTAGGTTAAACCGTTCGTTTGCAGTAACAGTTTCTATTTTTAGGTTTCACTCTGTTTTCTCCTATAGGGATCCATGTATTTGGAACTCTAAATCAAACACGGTTTGTGCTAGCTCTTTGAAACTTGACACAATAAAGCAGTTTCAAGTTCTATCTCTATCGTTTGTTTGCTGTTGATGTATCCCTAAGCAGAGACTGGCAAAAATCAATTTCATGGAAAGGGTTTGCCAAGCTTCCAAAAAACTACGAGTTGCCTGAAATCTCAGCAAACATTTTTTCACCGAATCTTGATGATTCTTTCAGGTAATGATCAGTACACCAAAACCACTTGGCTAACCAAATTTCGTTCTTCTAGGTTGAACCGTTCGTTTGCAGTAACCGTTTTCATTTTTAGGTTTCACTCTGTTTTCTCCTATAGGGATACATGTATTTGGAAATCTAAATCAAACACGGTTTGTGCTAGCTCTTTGAAACTTGACACAATAAAGCAGTTTCAAGTTCTATCTCTATGGTTTTTTTTCTGTTGACGTAGCCTTAAGCAGAGACTGGCGAAAATCACTTTCATGGAAAGGGGTTGCCAAGCTTCCAAAAAACTACGAGTTGCCTGAAATCTCAGCAAACGTTTTTTCACCCAATCTTGATGATTCTTTCATGTAATGATCAGTACACCAAAACCACTTGGCTCACCAAATTTCGTTCTTCCAGGTTAAACCGTTGGTTTACAGTAACCGTTTTCATTTTTAGGTTTCACTCTGTTTTCTCCTCTAGGGGTACATGTATTTGGAACTCTAAATCAAACACGGTTTGTGCTAGCTCTTTGAAACTTGACACAATAAAGCAGTTTCAAGTTCTACCTCTATGCTTTGTTTTCTGTTGATGTAGCCCAAAGCAGAGACTGGCGAAAATCACTTTCATGGAAAGGGTTGCCTGGCTTCCAAAAAACTACGAGTTGCCTGAAATCTCAGCAAACATTTTTTCACCCAATCTTGATGATTCTTTCAGGTAATGAACAGTACACCAAAACCACTTGGCTCACCAAACTTCGTTCTTCTAGGTTAAACCGGTCCTTTGCAGTAACCGTTTTCATTTTTAGGTTTCACTCTGTTTTCTCCTATAGGGATACATGTATTTGGAACTCTAAATCAAACACGGTTTGTGCTAGCTCTTTAAAACTTGACACAATAAAGCAGTTTCAAGTTCTATCTCTATGGATTGTTTGCTGTTGATGTAGCCCTAAGCAGAGACTGGCGAAAATCACTTTCATGGAAAGGGGTTGCCAAGCTTTCAAAAAACTACGTGTTGCCTGAAATCTCAGCAAACATTTTTTCACCCAATCTTGATGATTCTTTCAGGTAATGATCAGTACACAAAAACCAATTGGCTCACCAAATTTCGTTTTTCTAGGTTAAACCGTTTGTTTGCAGTAACCGTTTTCATTTTTAGGTTTCACTCTGTTTTCTCCTATAGGGATACATGTATTTGCTACTCTAAATAAAACACGGTTTGTGCTAGCTCTATGAAACTTGACACAGTAAAGCAGTTTCAAGTTCTGTCTCTATGGCTTGTTTGCTGTTGATGTAGCCCTAAGCAGAGACTAACGAAAATCACTTTCATAAAAAGGGGTTGCCAACCTTCCAAAAAACTACGAGTTGCCTGAAATTTCAGCAAACATTTTTTCACCCAATCTTGATGATACTTTCAGGTAATGATCAGTACACCAAAACCACTTGGCTCACCAAATTTCGTTCTTCTAGGTTAAACCGTTCGTTTGCAGTAACCGTTTACATTTTTAGGTTTCACTCTGTTTTCTCTTATAGGGATACATGTATTTGGAACTCTAAATCAAACACGGTATCTGCTAGCTCTTTGAAACTTGACACAATAAAGCAGTTTCAAGTTCTATCTCTATGGATTGTTTGCTGTTGATGTAGCCCTAAGCAGAGACTGGCGAAAATCACTTTCATTAAAAGGGGTTGCCAAGCTTCCAAAAAACTACGAGTTACCTGAAATCTCAGCAAACATTTTTTCACCCAATCTTGATGATTCTTTCAGGTAATGATCAGTATACTAAAACCACTTGGCTCACCAAATTTCGTTCTTCTAGGTTAAACCGTTCGTTTGCAGTAACCGTTTTCATTTTTAGGTTTCACTCTGTTTTCTCCTATAGGGATACATGTATTTGGAACTCTAAATGATACACGGTTTGTGATAGCTATTTGAAACTTGACACAATAAAGCAGTTTCAAGTTCTATCTCTATGGTTTGTTTGCTGTTGATGTAGTCCTAAGCAGAGACTGGCGAAAATCACTTTCATGGAAAGGGGTTGCCAAGCTTCCAAAAAACTACGAGTTGCCTGAAATCTCAGCAAACATATTTTCACCCAATATTGATGATTCTTTCAGGTAATGATCAGTACACCAAAACCACTTGGCTCACCAAATTTCGTTCTTCTAGGTTAAACCGTTCGTTTACAGTAACCGTTTTCATTTTTAGGTTTCACTCTGTTTTCTCCTATAGGGATACATGTATTTGAAACTCTAAATCAAACACGGTTTGTGCTAGCTCTTTGAAACTTGACACAATAAAGCAGTTTCAAGTTCTATCTCTAAGCTTTGTTTGCTGTTGATGTAGCCCTAAGCAGAGACTGGCGAAAATCACTTTCATGGAAAAAGGTTGCCAAGCTTCTAAAAAACTACGAGTTGCCTGAAATCTCAGTAAACATTTTTTCACCCAATCTTTATGATTCTTTCAGGAAATGATCAGTACACCAAAACCACTTGGCTCACGAAATTTCGTTCTTCTAGGTTAAACCGTTCGTTTGCAGTAACCGTTTGCATTTTTAGGTTTCACTCTGTTGTCTCCCATAGGGATACATGTATTTGGAACTCTAAATCAAACACAGTTTGTGCTATCTCTTTGAAACTTGACACACTAAAGCAGTTGTAAGTTCTATCTCTATGGTTTGTTTGCTGTTGAAGTAGCCCTAAGCAGAGACTGGCGAAAATCACTTTCATGGAAAGGGCTTGCCAAGCTTCCAAAAAACTACGAGTTGCCTGAAATCTCAGCAAACATTTTTTCACCAAATCTTGATGATTCTTTCAGGTAATGATCAGTACCCCAAAACCACTTGGCTCACCAAATTTCGTTCTTCTAGGTTAAACCGTTCGTTTGCAGCAACCATTTTCGTTTTTAGGCTACACTCTGTTTTCTCCTATAGGGATACATGTATTTGGAACTCTAAATGAAATATGGTTTTTGCTAGCTCTTTGAAACTTGACACAATAAAGCAGTTTCAAGATCTATCTCTATGGTTTGTTTGCTGTTGATGTAGCCCTAATCAGAGACTGGCGAAAATCACTTTCATGGAAAGGGGTTGCCAAGCTTTCAAAAAACTACGTGTTGCCTGAAATCTCAGCAAACATTTTTTCACCCAATCTTGATGATTCTTTCAGGTAATGATCAGTACACAAAAACCAATTGGCTCACCAAATTTCGTTTTTCTAGGTTAAACCGTTTGTTTGCAGTAACCGTTTTCATTTTTAGGTTTCACTCTGTTTTCTCCTATAGGGATACATGTATTTGCTACTCTAAATCAAACACGGTTTGTGCTAGCTCTATGAAACTTGACACAGTAAAGCAGTTTCAAGTTCTGTCTCTATGGCTTGTTTGCTGTTGATGTAGCCCTAAGCAGAGACTAACGAAAATCACTTTCATGGAAAGGGGTTGCCAACCTTCCAAAAAACTACGAGTTGCCTGAAATTTCAGCAAACATTTTTTCACCCAATCTTGATGATACTTTCAGGTAATGATCAGTACACCAAAACCACTTGGCTCACCAAATTTCGTTCTTCTAGGTTAAACCGTTCGTTTGCAGTAACCGTTTACATTTTTAGGTTTCACTCTGTTTTCTCTTATAGGGATACATGTATTTGGAACTCTAAATCAAACACGGTTTGTGCTAGCTCTTTGAAACTTGACACAATAAAGCAGTTTCAAGTTCTATCTCTATGGATTGTTTGCTGTTGATGTAGCCCTAAGTAGAGACTGGCGAAAATCACTTTCATGGAAAGGGGTTGCCAAGCTTCCAAAAAACTACGAGTTGCCTGAAATCTCAGCAAACATTTTTTCACCCAATCTTGATGATTCTTTCAGGTAATGATCAGTATACTAAAACCACTTGGCTCACCAAATTTCGTTCTTCTAGGTTAAACCGTTCGTTTGCAGTAACCGTTTTCATTTTTAGGTTTCACTCTGTTTTCTCCTATAGGGATACATGTATTAGGAACTCTAAATGATACACGGTTTGTGATAGCTATTTGAAACTTGACACAATAAAGCAGTTTCAAGTTCTTTCTCTACGGTTTGTTTGCTGTTGATGTAGTCCTAAGCAGAGACTGGCGAAAATCACTTTCATGGAAAGGGGTTGCCAAGCTTCAAAAAAACTACGAGTTGCCTGAAATCTCAGCAAACATATTTTCACCCAATATTGATGATTCTTTCAGGTAATGATCAGTACACTAAAACCACTTGGGTCACCAAATTTCGTTCTTCTAGGTTAAACCGTTCGTTTGCAGTAACCGTTTTCATTTTTAGGTTTCACTCTGTTTTCTTCTATAGGGATATATGTATTTGGAAGTCTAAATCAAACACGGTTTGTGCTAGCTCTTTGAAACTTGACACAATAAAGCAGTTTCAAGTTCTATCTCTATGGTTTGTTTGCTGTTGATGTAGCCCTAAGCAGAGACTGGCGAAAATCACTTTCATGGAAAGGGGTTGCCAAACTTCCAAAAAACTACGAGTTGCATGAAATCTCAGCAAACATGTTTTCACCCAATCTTTATGATTCTTTCAGGTAATGATCAGTACACCAAAACCACTTGGCTCACCAAATTTCGTTCTTCTAGGTTAAACCGTTCGTTTGCAGTAACCGTTTTCGTTTTTAGGTTACACTCTGTTTTCTCCTATAGGGATACATGTATTTGGAACTCTAAATGAAATATGGTTTTTGCTAGCTCTTTGAAACTTGACACAATAAAGCAGTTTCAAGATCTATCTCTATGGTTTGTTTGCTGTTGATGTAGCCCTAAGCAGAGACTGGCGAAAATCACTTTCATGGAAAGGGGTTGCCAAGCTTTCAAAAAACTACGTGTTGCCTGAAATCTCAGCAAACATTTTTTCACCCAATCTTGATGATTCTTTCAGGTAATGATCAGTTCACAAAAACCAATTGGCTCACCAAATTTCGTTTTTCTAGGTTAAACCGTTTGTTTGCAGTAACCGTTTTCATTTTTAGGTTTCACTCTGTTTTCTCCTATAGGGATACATGTATTTGCTACTCTAAATCAAACACGGTTTGTGCTAGCTCTATGAAACTTGACACAGTAAAGCAGTTTCAAGTTCTCTCTCTATGGCTTGTTTGCTGTTGATGTAGCCCTAAGCAGAGACTAACGAAAATCACTTTCATAAAAAGGGGTTGCCAACCTTCCAAAAAACTACGAGTTGCCTGAAATTTCAGTAAACATTTTTTCACCCAATCTTGATGATACTTTCAGGTAATGATCAGTACACCAAAACCACTTGGCTCACCAAATTTCGTTCTTCTAGGTTAAACCGTTCGTTTGCAGTAACCGTTTACATTTTTAGGTTTCACTCTGTTTTCTCTTATAGGGATACATGTATTTGGAACTCTAAATCAAACACGGTTTGTGCTAGTTCTTTGAAACTTGACACAATAAAGCAGTTTCAAGTTCTATCTCTATGGATTGTTTGCTGTTGATGTAGCCCTAAGCAGAGACTGGCGAAAATCACTTTCATTAAAAGGTGTTGCCAAGCTTCCAAAAAACTACGAGTTACCTGAAATCTCAGCAAACATTTTTTCACCCAATCTTGATGATTCTTTCAGGTAATGATCAGTATACTAAAACCACTTGGCTCACCAAATTTCGTTATTCTAGGTTAAACCGTTCGTTTGCAGTAACCGTTTTCATTTTTAGGTTTCACTCTGTTTTCTCCTATAGGGATACATGTATTTGGAACTCTAAATGATACACGGTTTGTGATAGCTATTTGAAACTTGACACAATAAAGCAGTTTCAAGTTCTATCTCTATGGTTTGTTTGCTGTTGATGTAGTCCTAAGCAGAGACTGGCGAAAATCACTTTCATGGAAAGGGGTTGCCAAGCTTCCAAAAAACTACGAGTTGCCTGAAATCTCAGCAAACATATTTTCACCCAATATTGATGATTCTTTCAGGTAATGATCAGTACAACAAAACCACTTGGCTCACCAAATTTCGTTCTTCTAGGTTAAACCGTTCGTTTACAGAAACCGTTTTCATTTTTAGGTTTCACTCTGTTTTCTCCTATAGGGATACATGTATTTGGAACTCTAAATCAAACACGGTTTGTGCTAGCTCTTTGAAACTTGACACAATAAAGCAGTTTCAAGTTCTATCTCTAAGCTTTGTTTGCTGTTGATGTAGCCCTAAGCAGAGACTGGCGAAAATCACTTTCATGGAAAAAGGTTGCCAAGCTTCTAAAAAACTACGAGTTGCCTGAAATCTCAGTAAACATTTTTTCACCCAATCTTTATGATTCTTTCAGGTAATGATCAGTACACCAAAACCACTTGGCTCACGAAATTTCGTTCTTCTAGGTTAAACCGTTCGTTTGCAGTAACCGTTTGCATTTTTAGGTTTCACTCTGTTGTCTCCGATAGGGATACATGTATTTGGAACTCTAAATCAAACATGGTTTGTGCTAGCTCTTTGAAACGTGACACAATAAAGCAGTTTCAAGTTCTATCTCTATGGATTGTTTGCTGTTGATGTAGCCCTAAGCAGAGACTGGCGAAAATCACTTTCATGGAAAGGGGTTGCCAAGCTTCCAAAAAACTACGAGTTGCTTGAAATCTAAGCAAACATTTTTTCACCCAATCTTGATGATTCTTTCAGGTAATGATGAGTACACTAAAACCACTTGGCTCACCAAATTTCGTTCTTCTAGGTTAACCCGTTCGTTTGCAGTAACCGTTTTCATTTTTAGGTTTCACTCTGTTTTCTTCTATAGGGATATATGTATTTGGAAGTCTAAATCAAACACGGTTTGTGCTAGCTCTTTGAAACTTGACACAATAAAGCAGTTTCAAGTTCTATTTCTATGGATTGTTTGCTGTTGATGTAGCCCTAACCAGAGACTGGCGAAAATCACTTTCATGGAAAGGGGTTGCCAAGCTTCCAAAAAACTACGAGTTGCCTGAAATCTCAGCCAACATTTTTTCACCCAATCTTGATGATTCTTTCAGGTAATGATCAGTACACTAAAACCACTTGGCTCACCAAATTTCGTTCTTCTAGGTTAAACCGTTCTTTTGCAGTAACCGTTTTCATTTTTAGGTTTCACTCTGTTTTTTCCTATAGGGATACATGTATTTGGAACTCTAAATCAAACACGGTTTGTGCTAGCTCTTTGAAACTTGACACAGTAAAGCAGTTTGAAGTTCTATCTCTATGGATTTTTTGCTGTTGATGTAGCCCTAAGCAGAGACTGGCGCAAATCACTTTCATGGAAAGGGGTTGCCAAGCTTCCAAAAAACTACGAGTTGCCTGAAATCTCAGCAAACATTTTTTCACCCAATCTTGATGATTCTTTCAGGTAATGATCAGTACAACAAAACCACTTGGCTCACGAAATTTCGTTCTTCTAGGTTAAACCGTTCGTTTGCAGTAACCGTTTTCATTTTTAGGTTTCACTCTGTTTTCTCCTATAGGGATACATGTATTTGGAACTCTAAATGATACACGGTTTGTGATAGCTCTTTGAAACTTGACACAATAAAGCAGTTTCAAGTTCTATCTCCATGGTTTGTTTGCTGTTGATGTAGTCCTAAGCAGAGACTGGCGAAAATCACTTTCATGAAAAGGGGTTGCCAAGCTTCCAAAAAACAACGAGTTGCCTGAAATTTCAGCAAACATATTTTCACCCAATATTGATGATTCTTTCAGGTAATGATCAGTATACTAAAACCACTTGGCTCACCAAATTTCGTTCTTCTAGGTTAAACCGTTCGTTTGCAGTAACCGTTTTCATTTTTAGGTTTCACTCTGTTTTCTCCTATAGGGATACATGTATTAGGAACTCTAAATGATACACGGTTTGTGATAGCTATTTGAAACTTGACACAATAAAGCAGTTTCAAGTTCTATCTCTACGGTTTGTTTGCTGTTGATGTAGCCCTAAGCAGAGACTGGCGCAAATCACTTTCATGGAAAGGGGTTGCCAAGCTTCCAAAAAACTACGAGTTGCCTGAAATCTCAGCAAACATTTTTTCACCCAATCTTGATGATTCTTTCAGGTAATGATCAGTACAACAAAACCACTTGGCTCACGAAATTTCGTTCTTCTAGGTTAAACCGTTCGTTTGCAGTAACCGTTTTCATTTTTAGGTTTCACTCTGTTTTCTCCTATAGGGATACATGTATTTGGAACTCTAAATGATACACGGTTTGTGATAGCTCTTTGAAACTTGACACAATAAAGCAGTTTCAAGTTCTATATCCATGGTTTGTTTGCTGTTGATGTAGTCCTAAGCAGAGACTGGCGAAAATCACTTTCATGAAAAGGGGTTGCCAAGCTTCCAAAAAACAACGAGTTGCCTGAAATTTCAGCAAACATATTTTCACCCAATATTGATGATTCTTTCAGGTAATGATCAGTATACTAAAACCACTTGGCTCACCAAATTTCGTTCTTCTAGGTTAAACCGTTCGTTTGCAGTAACCGTTTTCATTTTTAGGTTTCACTCTGTTTTCTCCTATAGGGATACATGTATTAGGAACTCTAAATGATACACGGTTTGTGATAGCTATTTGAAACTTGACACAATAAAGCAGTTTCAAGTTCTATCTCTACGGTTTGTTTGCTGTTGATGTAGTCCTAAGCAGAGACTGGCGAAAATCACTTTCATGGAAAGGGGTTGCCAAGCTTCCAAAAAACTACGAGTTGCCTGAAATCTCAGCAAATATATTTTCACCCAATATTGATGATTCTTTCAGGTAATGATCAGTACACTAAAACCACTTGGGTCACCAAATTTCGTTCTTCTAGGTTAAACCATTCGTTTGCAGTAACCGTTTTCATTTTTAGGTTTCACTCTGTTTTCTTCTATAGGGATATATGTATTTGGAAGTCTAAATCAAACACGGTTTGTGCTAGCTCTTTGAAACTTGACACAATAAAGCAGTTTCAAGTTCTATCTCTATGGTTTGTTTGCTGTTGATGTAGCCCTAAGCAGAGACTGGCGAAAATCACTTTCATGGAAAGGGGTTGCCAAACTTCCAAAAAACTACGAGTTGCCTGAAATCTCAGCAAACATGTTTTCACCCAATCTTTATGATTCTTTCAGGTAATGATCAGTACACCAAAACCACTTGGCTCACCAAATTTCGTTCTTCTAGGTTAAACTGTTCGTTTTCAGTAACCGTTTTCGTTTTTAGGTTACACTCTGTTTTCTCCTATAGGGATACATGTATTTGGAACTCTAAATGAAATATGGTTTTTGCTAGCTCTTTGAAACTTGACACAATAAAGCAGTTTCAAGATCTATCTCTATGGTTTGTTTGCTGTTGATGTAGCCCTAAGCAGAGACTGGCGAAAATCACTTTCATGGAAAGGGGTTGCCAAGCTTTCAAAAAACTACGTGTTGCCTGAAATCTCAGCAAACATTTTTTCACCCAATCTTGATGATTCTTTCAGGTAATGATCAGTTCACAAAAACCAATTGGCTCACCAAATTTCGTTTTTCTAGGTTAAACCGTTTGTTTGCAGTAACCGTTTTCATTTTTAGGTTTCACTCTGTTTTCTCCTATAGGGATACATGTATTTGCTACTCTAAATCAAACACGGTTTGTGCTAGCTCTATGAAACTTGACACAGTAAAGCAGTTTCAAGTTCTCTCTCTATGGCTTGTTTGCTGTTGATGTAGCCCTAAGCAGAGACTAACGAAAATCACTTTCATAAAAAGGGGTTGCCAACCTTCCAAAAAACTACGAGTTGCCTGAAATTTCAGCAAACATTTTTTCACCCAATCTTGATGATACTTTCAGGTAATGATCAGTACACCAAAACCACTTGGCTCACCAAATTTCGTTCTTCTAGGTTAAACCGTTCGTTTGCAGTAACCGTTTACATTTTTAGGTTTCACTCTGTTTTCTCTTATAGGGATACATGTATTTGGAACTCTAAATCAAACACGGTTTGTGCTAGCTCTTTGAAACTTGACACAATAAAGCAGTTTCAAGTTCTATCTCTATGGATTGTTTGCTGTTGATGTAGCCCTAAGCAGAGACTGGCGAAAATCACTTTCATTAAAAGGGGTTGCCAAGCTTCCAAAAAACTACGAGTTACCTGAAATCTCAGCAAACATTTTTTCACCCAATCTTGATGATTCTTTCAGGTAATGATCAGTATACTAAAACCACTTGGCTCACCAAATTGCGTTCTTCTAGGTTAAACCGTTCGTTTGCAGTAACCGTTTTCATTTTTAGGTTTCACTCTGTTTTCTCCTATAGGGATACATGTATTTGGAACTCTAAATGATACACGGTTTGTGATAGCTATTTGAAACTTGACACAATAAAGCAGTTTCAAGTTCTATCTCTATGGTTTGTTTGCTGTTGATGTAGTCCTAAGCAGAGACTGGCGAAAATCACTTTCATGGAAAGGGGTTGCCAAGCTTCCAAAAAACTACGAGTTGCCTGAAATCTCAGCAAACATATTTTCACCCAATATTGATGATTCTTTCAGGTAATGATCAGTACAACAAAACCACTTGGCTCACCAAATTTCGTTCTTCTAGGTTAAACCGTTCATTTACAGTAACCGTTTTCATTTTTAGGTTTCACTCTGTTTTCTCCTATAGGGATACACGTATTTGGAACTCTAAATCAAACACGGTTTGTGCTAGCTCTTTGAAACTTGACACAATAAAGCAGTTTCAAGTTCTATCTCTAAGCTTTGTTTGCTGTTGATGTAGCCCTAAGCAGAGACTGGCGAAAATCACTTTCATGGAAAAAGGTTGCCAAGCTTCTAAAAAACTACGAGTTGCCTGAAATCTCAGTAAACATTTTTTCACCCAATCTTTATGATTCTTTCAGGTAATGATCAGTACACCAAAACCACTTGGCTCACGAAATTTCGTTCTTCTAGGTTAAACCGTTCGTTTGCAGTAACCGTTTGCATTTTTAGGTTTCACTCTGTTGTCTCCGATAGGGATACATGTATTTGGAACTCTAAATCAAACACAGTTTGTGCTATCTCTTTGAAACTTGACACACTAAAGCAGTTGTAAGTTCTATCTCTATGGTTTGTTTGCTGTTGATGTAGCCCTAAGCAGAGACTGGCGAAAATCACTTTCATGGAAAGGGCTTGCCAAGCTTCCAAAAAACTACGAGTTGCCTGAAATCTCAGCAAACATTTTTTCACCAAATCTTGATGATTCTTTCAGGTAATGATCAGTACACCAAAACCACTTGGCTCACCAAATTTCGTTCTTCTAGGTTAAACCGTTCGTTTGCAGTAACCGTTTTCATTTTTAGGTTTCACTCTATTTTCTCCTATAGGGATACATGTATTTGGAACTCTAAATCAAACACGGTTTGTGCTAGCTCTTTGAAAAATGACATAATAAAGCAGGTTCAAGTTCTATCTCTATAATTTGTTTGCTGTTGATGTAGCCCTAAGCAGAGACTGGCAAAAATCACTTTCATGGAAACGGGTTGCCAAGCTTCTAAAAAACTATGAGTTGCCTGAAATCTCAGCAAACATTTTTTCACCAAATCTTGATGATTTTTTCAGGTAATGATCAGTACACCAAAACCACTTGGCTCACCAAATTTCGTTCTTCTAGGTTAAACCGTTCGTTTGCAGTAACCGTTTACATTTTTAGGTTTCACTCTGTTTTCTCCTATAGGGATACATGTATTTGGAACTCTAAATCAAACATGGTTTGTGCTAGCTCTTTGAAACTTGACACAATAAAGCAGTTTCAAGTTCTATCTCTATGGATTGTTTGCTGTTGATGTAGCCCTAAGCAGAGACTGGCGAAAATCACTTTCATGGAAAGGGGTTGCCAAGCTTCCAAAAAACTACGAGTTGCTTGAAATCTAAGCAAACATTTTTTCACCCAATCTTGATGATTCTTTCAGGTAATGATGAGTACACTAAAACCACTTGGCTCACCAAATTTCGTTCTTCTAGGTTAAACCGTTCGTTTGCAGTAACCGTTTTCATTTTTAGGTTTCACTCTGTTTTCTTCTATAGGGATATATGTATTTGGAAGTCTAAATCAAACACGGTTTGTGCTAGCTCTTTGAAACTTGACACAATAAAGCAGTTTCAAGTTCTATTTCTATGGATTGTTTGCTGTTGATGTAGCCCTAACCAGAGACTGGCGAAAATCACTTTCATGGAAAGGGGTTGCCAAGCTTCCAAAAAACTACGAGTTGCCTGAAATCTCAGCCAACATTTTTTCACCCAATCTTGATGATACTTTCAGGTAATGATCAGTACACTAAAACCACTTGGCTCACCAAATTTCGTTCTTCTAGGTTAAACCGTTCTTTTGCAGTAACCGTTTTCATTTTTAGGTTTCACTCTGTTTTTTCCTATAGGGATACATGTATTTGGAACTCTAAATCAAACACGGTTTGTGCTAGCTCTTTGAAACTTTACACAATAAAGCAGTTTCAAGTTCTATCTCTATGGATTTTTTGCTGTTGATGTAGCCCTAAGCAGAGACTGGCGAAAATCACTTTCATGGAAAGGGGTTGCCAAGCTTCCAAAAAACTACGAGTTGCCTGAAATCTCAGCAAACATTTTTTCACCCAATCTTGATGATTCTTTCAGGTAATGATCAGTACAACAAAACCACTTGGCTCACGAAATTTCGTTCTTCTAGGTTAAACCGTTCGTTTGCAGTAACCGTTTTCATTTTTAGGTTTCACTCTGTTTTCTCCTATAGGGATACATGTATTTGGAACTCTAAATGATACACGGTTTGTGATAGCTCTTTGAAACTTGACACAATAAAGCAGTTTCAAGTTCTATCTCCATGGTTTGTTTGCTGTTGATGTAGTCCTAAGCAGAGACTGGCGAAAATCACTTTCATGAAAAGGGGTTGCCAAGCTTCCAAAAAACAACGAGTTGCCTGAAATCTCAGCAAACATATTTTCACCCAATATTGATGATTCTTTCAGGTAATGATCAGTACACCAAAACCACTTGGCTCACCAAATTTCCTTCTTCTAGGTTAAACCGTTCGTTTACAGTAACCGTTTTCGTTTTTAGGCTACACTCTGTTTTCTCCTATAGGGATACATGTATTTGGAACTCTAAATGAAATATGGTTTTTGCTAGCTCTTTGAAACTTGACACGATAAAGCAGTTTCAAGATCTATCTCTATGGTTTGTTTGCTGTTGATGTAGCCCTAAGCAGAGACTGGCGAAAATCACTTTCATGGAAAGGGGTTGCCAAGCTTTCAAAAAACTACGTGTTGCCTGAAATCTCAGCAAACATTTTTTCACTCAATCTTGATGATTCTTTCAGGTAATGATCAGTACACAAAAACCAATTGGCTCACCAAATTTCGTTTTTCTAGGTTAAACCGTTTGTTTGCAGTAACCGTTTTCATTTTTAGGTTTCACTCTGTTTTCTCCTATAGGGATACATGTATTTGGTACTCTAAATCAAACACGGTTTGTGCTAGCTCTATGAAACTTGACACAGTAAAGCAGTTTCAAGTTCTGTCTCTATGGCTTGTTTGCTGTTGATGTAGCCCTAAGCAGAGACTAACGAAAATCACTTTCATGGAAAGGGGTTGCCAACCTTCCAAAAAACTACGAGTTGCCTGAAATTTCAGCAAACATTTTTTCACCCAATCTTGATGATACTTTCAGGTAATGATCAGTACACCAAAACCACTTGGCTCACCAAATTTCGTTCTTCTAGGTTAAACCGTTCGTTTGCAGTAACCGTTTACATTTTTAGGTTTCACTCTGTTTTCTCTTATAGGGATACATGTATTTGGAACTCTAAATCAAACACGGTTTGTGCTAGCTCTTTGAAACTTGACACAATAAAGCAGTTTGAAGTTCTATCTCTATGGATTGTTTGCTGTTGATGTAGCCCTAATCAGAGACTGGCGAAAATCACTTTCATTAAAAGGGGTTGCCAAGCTTCCAAAAAACTACGAGTTGCCTGAAATCTCAGCAAATATTTTTTCACCCAATCTTGATGATTCTTTCAGGTAATGATCAGTATACTAAAACCACTTGGCTCACCAAATTTCGTTCTTCTAGGTTAAACCGTTCGTTTGCAGTAACCGTTTTCATTTTTAGGTTTCACTCTATTTTCTCCTATAGGGATACATGTATTTGGAACTCTAAATCAAACACGGTTTGTGCTAGCTCTTTGAAAAATGACATAATAAAGCAGGTTCAAGTTCTATCTCTATAATTTGTTTGCTGTTGATGTAGCCCTAAGCAGAGACTGGCGAAAATCACTTTCATGGAAACGGGTTGCCAAGCATCTAAAAAACTACGAGTTGCCTGAAATCTCAGCAAACATTTTTTCACCCAATCTTGATGATTCTTTCAGGAAATGATCAGTACACCAAAACCACTTGGCTCACCAAATTTCGTTCTTCTATGTTAAACCGTTTGTTTGCAGTAACCGTTTTCATTTTTAGGTTTCACTCTGTTTTCTCCTATAGGGATACATGTATTTGGAATTCTAAAAAAAACACAGTTTGTGCTAGCTTTATGAAACTTGACACAATAAAGCAGTTTTAATTTCTTTCTCTACAATTTGTTTGCTGTTGATGTAGCCCTAAGCAGAGACTGGCGAAAATCACTTTCATGGAAAGGGGTTGCCAAGCTTCCAAAAAACTACCAGTTGCCTGAAATCTCAGCAAACATTTTTTCACCCAATCTTGATGATTCTTTCAGGTAATGATCAGTACACTAAAACCAATTGGCTCACCAAATTTCGTTCTTCTAGGTTAAACCGTTCGTTTGCAGTAACCGTTTTCATTTTTAGGTTTCACTCGGTTTTCTCCTATAGGGATACATGTATTTGGAACTTTAAATCAAACACGGATTGTGCTAGCTCTTTGAAACTTGACACAATAAAGCAGGTTCTTGTTCTATCTATATGGTTTGTTTCCTGTTGATGTAGCCCTAAACAGAGACTGGCGAAAATCACTTACATGGAAAGGGGTTGCCAAGCTTCCAAAAAATTACGAGTTGCCTGAAATCTCAGGAAAAATTTTTTCACCCAATATTGATGATTCTTTCAGGTAAGGATCAGTACACCAAAACCACTTGGGTCACCAAATTTTGTTCTTCTAGGTTAAACCGTTCGTTTGCCGTAACCGTTTCCATTTTTAGGTTTCACTCTGTTTTCTCCTATAGGGATACATGTATTTGGAACTCTAAATCAAACATGGTTTGTGCTAGCTTTTTGAACTTGACACAATAAAGCAGTTTCAAGTTCTGTCTCTACGGTTTATTTGCTGTTGATTAGCCCTAAACAGAGACTGGCGAAAATCACTTTCATGGAAAGGGGTTGCCAAGCTTCCAAAAAACTACGAGTTGCCTGAAATCTCAGCCAACATGTTTTCACCCAATCTTGATGATTCTTTCAGGTAATGATCAGTACACCAAAACCACTTGGGTCACCAAATTTCGTTCTTCTAGGTTAAACCGTTCGTTTGCAGTAACCGTTTTCATTTTTAGGTTTCACTCTGTTTTCTCCTGTAGGGATACATGTATTTGGAATTCAAAAAAAAAACACAGTTTGTGCTAGCTTTATGAAACTTGACACAATAAAGCAGTTTTAAGTTTTTTCTCTATAATTTGTTTGCTGTTGATGTAGCCCTAAGCAGAGACTGGCGAAAATCACTTTCATGGATAGGGGTTGCCAAGCTTCCAAAAAACCACGAGTTGCCTGAAATCTCAGCAAACATTTTTTCACCCAATCTTGATGATTTTTTCAGGTAATGATTAGTATACCAAAACCACTTGGGTCACCAAATTTCGTTCTTCTAGATTAAACCGTTCGTTTGCAGTAACCGTTTTCATTTTTAGGTTTCACTGTGTTTTCTCCTATAGGGATACATGTATTTGGAACTCTAATTCAAACACGGTTTGTGCTATTTCTTTGAAACTTGACACAATAAAGCAGTTTCAAGTTCTATCTCTATGGTTTGTTTGCTGTTGATGTAGCCCTAAGCAGAGACTGGCGAAAATCACTTTTCTGGAAAGGGGTTGCCAAGCTTCCAAAAAAATACGAGTTGCCTGAAATCTCAGCAAATATTTTGTCACCCAATCTTGATGATTCTTTCAGGTAATGATCAGTACACCAAAACCACTCTTATCACCAAATTTCTTTCTTCTGGGTTAAACCGTTCGTTTGCAGAAATCGTTTTCATTTTTAGGTTTCACTCTTTTTTCTCCTACAGGGATACATGTATTTGGAACTCTAAATCAAACACGGTTTGTGCTAGCTCTTTGAAACTTCACACAATAAAGCAGTTTCAAGTTCTATCTCTATGGTTTCTTTGCTGTTGATGTAGCCCTAAGCAGAGACTGGCGAAAAACACTTTCATGGTAAGGGTTGCCAAGCTTCCAAAAAACTACGAGTTGCCTGAAATCTCAGCAAACATTTTTTCACCCAACCTTGATGATTCTTTCAGGTAATGATCAGTACACCAAAACCACTTGGCTCACCAAATTTCGTTCTTCTAGGTTAAACCGTTCGTTTGCAGTAACCGTTTTCATTTTTAGGTTTCACTCTGTTTTCACCTATAGGGATACAGGTATTTAGAACTCTAAATCAAACACGGTTTGTGCTAGCTCTTTGAAACTTGACACAATAAAGCAGTTTCAAGTACTATCTCTATGGTTTGTTTGCTGTTGATGTAGCCCTAAGCAGAGACTGGCGAAAATCAATTTCATTTAAAGGGGTTGCCAAGCTTCCAAAAAACTACGAGTTGCCTGAAATCTCAGCAAACATTTTTTCAACCAATCTTGATGATTCTTTCAGGTAATGATCAGTATACCAAAACCACTTGGGTCACCAAATTTCGTTCTTATAGGTTAAACCGTTCGTTTACAGTAACCGTTTTCATTTTTAGGTTTCACTCTTTTTTCTCCTATAGGGATACATGTATTTGGAACTCTGAATCAAACACGGTTTGTGCTAGCTCTGTGAACCTTGACACAATAAAGCAGTTTCAAGTTCTATCTCTATGGTTTGTTTGCTGTTGATGTAGCCCTAAGCAGAGAGTGGCAAAAATCACTTTCATGGAGAGGGGTTGCCAAGCTTCCAAAAAACTAGGAGTTGCCTGAAATCTCAGCCAATATTTTTTCACCCAATCTTGATGATTCTTTCAGGTAATGATCAGTACACCAAAACCACTTGTATCACCAAATTTCGTTCTTCTAGGTTAAACCATTCGTTTGCAGTAACTGTTTTCATTTTTAGGTTTCACTCTGTTTTCTCCTATAGGGATACATGTATTTGGAACTCTAAATCAAACACGGTTTGTGCTAGCTCTTTGAAACTTGACAGAATAAATCAGTTTCAGGTTATGTCTTTATGGTTTGTTTGCTGTTGACATAGCCCTAAGCAGAGACTGGCGAAAATCACTTTCATGGAAAAAGGTTGCCAAGCTTCCAAAAAACTACAAGTTGCCTAAAATCTCAGCAAACATTTTTACACCCAATGCTGATGATTATTTCAGGTAATGATCAGTACCCCAAAACCACTTGGCTCACCAAATTTCGTTCTTCTAGGTTAAACCGTTTGTTTGCAGTAACCGTTTTCATTTTTAGGTTTCACTCTGTTTTCTCTTATAGGGATACATGTATTTGAACTCTAAATCAAACACGGTTTGTGCTAGCTCTTTGAAACTTGACACAATAAAGCAGTTTCAAGTTCTGTCTCTACGGTTTTTTTGCTGTTGATGTAGCCCTAAGCAGAGATTGGCGAAAATCACTTTCATTGAAAGGGGTTGCCAACCTTCCAAAAAACTACGAGTTGCCTGAAATCTCAGCCAACATTTTTCCACCCAATTTTGATGATTCTTTCAGGTAATGGTCACTACACCAAAACCACTTGGCTCACCAAATGTCGTTCTTCTAGGTTAAACCGTTCGTTTGCAGTAACCGTTTTCATTTTTAGGTATCACTCTGTTTTCTCCTATATCGATACATGTATTTGGAACTCTAAATCAAACACGGTTTTTGCTTGCTCTTTGAAACTTGACACAATGAAGCAGTTTCAAGTTCTATCTCTATGGTTTGTTTGCTGTTGATGTAGCCCTAAGCAGAGACTGGCGAAAATCACTTTCATGGAAAGGGGTTGCCAAGCTTCCAAAAAACTACAAGTTTCCTGAAATCTCAGCAAACATTTTTTCACCCAATCTTGATGATTCTTTCAGGTAATGATCAGTACAACAAAACCACTAGGCTCACCAGGTTTCGTTCTTATAGGTTAAACCGTTCGTTTGCAGTAACCTTTTTCATTTTTAGGTTTCACTGTGTTTTCTCCTATAGGGATACATGTATTTGGAACTCTAAATCAAACACGGTTTGTGGTAGCTCTTTGAAACATGACACAATAAAGCAGTTTCATGTTCTGTCTCTATGGTTTGTTTGCTGTTGATGTAGCCCTAAGCAGAGACTGGCGAAAATCACTTTCATGGAAAGGGGTTGCCAAGCTTCCAAAAAACTACGAGTTGCCTGAAATCTCAGCCAACATTTTTTCACCCAATCTTGATGATTCTTTCAGGTAATGATCAGTACACCAAAACCACTTGGCTCACCAAATTTCGTTCCTCTAGGTTCAACCGTTCGTTTGCAGTAACCGTTTTCATTTTTAGGTTTCACTCTGTTTTCTCTTATAGGGATACATGTATTTGGAACTCTAAATGAAACACGGTTTGTGCTAGCTCTTTGAAACTTGACACAATAAAGCAGTTTCAAGTTCTATCTCTATGGTTTGTTTGCTGTTGATGTAGCCCTAAGCAGAGACTGGCGAAAATCACTTTCATGGAAAGGGGTTGCCAGGCTTCCAAAAAACTACGAGTCGCCTGAAATCTCAGCAAACATTTTTTTACCCAATCTTGATGATTCTTTCAGATAATGATCAGTACACCAAAACCACTTGGCTAATTAAATTTCGTTTTTCTAGGTTAAACCGTTCGTTTGCAGTAACCGTTTTCATTTTTAGGTTTTACTCTGTTTTCTCCTATAGGGATACATGTATTTGGAACTCTAAATCAAACAGGGTTTGTGCTAGCTCTTTGAAACTTGACACAATAAAGCAGTTTCACGTTCTGTCTCTATGGTTTGTTTGCTGTTGATGTAGCCCTAAGCAGAGACTGGCGAAAATCACTTTCATGGAAAGGGGTTGCCAAGCTTCCAAAAACTACGAGTTGCCTGAAATCTCAGCAAATATTTTTTCACCCAATCTTGATGATTCTTTCAGGTAATGATCAGTACACCAAAACCACTTGGCTCACCAAACTTCGTTCTTCTAGGTTATACCGTTCGTTTGCAGTAACCGTTTTCATTTTTACGTTTCACTCTGTTTTCTCCTATAGGGATACATGTATTTGGAACTCTAAATCAAACACGGTTTTTGCTAGCTCTTTGAAACTTGACACAATAAAGCAGTTTCAAGTTCTATCTCTATGGTTTGTTTGCTGTTGATGTAGCCCTAAGAAGAGACTGGCGAAAATCAATTTCATGAAAGGGGTTGCCAAGCTTCCAAAAAACTACGAGTTGCCTGAAATCTCAGCCAAAATTTTTTCACCCAATCTTGATGATTCTTTCATGTAATGATCAGTATAACAAAACCACTTGGCTCACCAAATTTCGTTCTTCTAGGTTAAACCGTTCATTTTCAGTAATTGTTTTCATTTTTAGGTTTCACTCTGTTTTCTCCTATAGGGATACATGTATTTGAAACTCTAAATCAAACACGGTTTGTGGTAGCTCTTTGAAACATGACACAATAAAGCAGTTTCATGTTCTATCTCTATGGTTTGTTTGCTGTTGATGTAGCCCTAAGCAGAGACTGGCGAAAATCACTTTCATGGAAAGGGGTTGCCAAGCTTCCAAAAAACTACGAGTTGCCTGAAATCTCAGCCAACATTTTTTCACCTAATCTTGATGATTCTTTCAGGTAATGATCAGTACACCAAAACCACCTGGCTCACCAAATTTCGTTCTTCTAAGTTAAACCGTTCCTTTGCAGTAACCGTTTTCATTTTTAGGTTTCACTCTGTTTTATCCTATAGGGATACATGTATTTGGAACTCTAAATGAAACACGGTTTGTGCTAGCTCTTTGAAACTTGACACAATAAAGCAGTTTCCAGTTCTATCTCTATGGTTTGTTTGCTGTTGATGTAGCCCTAAGCAGAGACTGGCGAAAATTACTTTCATACAAAGGGGTTGCCAAGCTTCCAAAAAACTACGAGTTGCCTGAAATCTCAGCAAACATTTTTTCACCAAATCTTGATGATTCTTTCAGATAATGATCAGTACACCAAAACCATTTGGCTAATTAAATTTCGTTTTTCTAGGTTAAACCGTTCGTTTGCAGTAACCGTTTTCATTTTTAGGTTTTACTCTGTTTTCTCCTGTAGGGATACATGTATTTGGAACTCTAAATAAAACACGGTTTTTGCTAGCTCTTTGAAACTTGACACAATAAAGCAGTTTCATGTTCTATCTCTATGGTTTGTTTGCTGTTGATGTAGCCCTAAGCAGAGATTGGCGAAAATCACTTTCATGGAAAGCGGTTGCCAAACTTCCGAGAAACTACGAGTTGCCTGAAATCTCAGCCAACATTTTTTCACCCAATCTTGATGATTCTTTCAGGTAATGATCAGTACACCAAAACCACTTGGCTCACCAAATTACGTTCTATTAGGTTAAACCGTTTGTTTGCAGTAAACGTTTTCATTTTTAGGTTTCACTCTGTTTTCTCCTATAGGGATACATGTATTTTGAAAACTAAATGAAACACGGTTTGTGCTAGCCCTTTGAAACTTGACACAATAAAGTAGTTTCAAGTTCTATTTCTATGGTTTGTTTGCTGTTGATGTAGCCCTAAGCAGAGAGTGGCAACAATCACTTTCATGGAAAGGGGTTGCCAAGCTTCCAAAAAACTACGAGTTGCCTGAAATCTCAGCCAACATTTTTTCACCCAATCTTGATGATTCTTTCAGGTAATGATCAGTACACCAAAACCACTTGGCTCACCAAACTTCGTTCTTCTAGGTTATACCGTTCGTTTGCAGTAACCGTTTTCATTTTTACGTTTCACTCTGTTTTCTCCTATAGGGATACATGTATTTGGAACTCTAAATCAAACACGGTTTTTGCTAGCTCTTTGAAACTTGACACAATAAAGCAGTTTCAAGTTCTATCTCTATGGTTTGTTTGCTGTTGATGTAGCCCTAAGAAGAGACTGGCGAAAATCACTTTCATGAAAGGGGTTGCCAAGCTTCCAAAAAACTACGAGTTGCCTGAAATCTCAGCCAAAATTTTTTCACCCAATCTTGATGATTCTTTCATGTAATGATCAGTATAACAAAACCATTTGGCTCACCAAATTTCGTTCTTCTAGGTTAAACCGTTCATTTTCAGTAATTGTTTTCATTTTTAGGTTTCACTCTGTTTTCTCCTATAGGGATACATGTATTTGAAACTCTAAATCAAACACGGTTTGTGGTAGCTCTTTGAAACATGACACAATAAAGCAGTTTCATGTTCTATCTCTATGGTTTGTTTGCTCTTGATGTAGCCCTAAGCAGAGACTGGCGAAAATCACTTTCATGGAAAGGGGTTGCCAAGCTTCCAAAAAACTACGAGTTGCCTGAAATCTCAGCCAACATTTTTTCACCTAATCTTGATGATTCTTTCAGGTAATGATCAGTACACCAAAACCACCTGGCTCACCAAATTTCGTTCTTCTAAGTTAAACCGTTCCTTTGCAGTAACCGTTTTCATTTTTAGGTTTCACTCTGTTTTATCCTATAGGGATACATGTATTTGGAACTCTAAATGAAACACGGTTTGTGCTAGCTCTTTGAAACTTGACACAATAAAGCAGTTTCCAGTTCTATCTCTATGGTTTGTTTGCTGTTGATGTAGCCCTAAGCAGAGACTGGCGAAAATTACTTTCATACAAAGGGGTTGCCAAGCTTCCAAAAAACTACGAGTTGCCTGAAATCTCAGCAAACATTTTTTCACCAAATCTTGATGATTCTTTCAGATAATGATCAGTACACCAAAACCATTTGGCTAATTAAATTTCGTTTTTCTAGGTTAAACCGTTCGTTTGCAGTAACCGTTTTCATTTTTAGGTTTTACTCTGTTTTCTCCTGTAGGGATACATGTATTTGGAACTCTGAATCAAACACGGTTTGTGCTAGCTCTGTGAACCTTGACACAATAAAGCAGTTTCAAGTTCTATCTCTATGGTTTGTTTGCTGTTGATGTAGCCCTAAGCAGAGAGTGGCAAAAATCACTTTCATGGAGAGGGGTTGCCAAGCTTCCAAAAAACTAGGAGTTGCCTGAAATCTCAGCCAATATTTTTTCACCCAATCTTGATGATTCTTTCAGGTAATGATCAGTACACCAAAACCACTTGTATCACCAAATTTCGTTCTTCTAGGTTAAACCATTCGTTTGCAGTAACTGTTTTCATTTTTAGGTTTCACTCTGTTTTCTCCTATAGGGATACATGTATTTGGAACTCTAAATCAAACACGGTTTGTGCTAGCTCTTTGAAACTTGACAGAATAAATCAGTTTCAGGTTATGTCTTTATGGTTTGTTTGCTGTTGACATAGCCCTAAGCAGAGACTGGCGAAAATCACTTTCATGGAAAAAGGTTGCCAAGCTTCCAAAAAACTACAAGTTGCCTAAAATCTCAGCAAACATTTTTACACCCAATGCTGATGATTATTTCAGGTAATGATCAGTACCCCAAAACCACTTGGCTCACCAAATTTCGTTCTTCTAGGTTAAACCGTTTGTTTGCAGTAACCGTTTTCATTTTTAGGTTTCACTCTGTTTTCTCTTATAGGGATACATGTATTTGAACTCTAAATCAAACACGGTTTGTGCTAGCTCTTTGAAACTTGACACAATAAAGCAGTTTCAAGTTCTGTCTCTACGGTTTTTTTGCTGTTGATGTAGCCCTAAGCAGAGATTGGCGAAAATCACTTTCATTGAAAGGGGTTGCCAACCTTCCAAAAAACTACGAGTTGCCTGAAATCTCAGCCAACATTTTTCCACCCAATTTTGATGATTCTTTCAGGTAATGGTCACTACACCAAAACCACTTGGCTCACCAAATGTCGTTCTTCTAGGTTAAACCGTTCGTTTGCAGTAACCGTTTTCATTTTTAGGTATCACTCTGTTTTCTCCTATATCGATACATGTATTTGGAACTCTAAATCAAACACGGTTTTTGCTTGCTCTTTGAAACTTGACACAATGAAGCAGTTTCAAGTTCTATCTCTATGGTTTGTTTGCTGTTGATGTAGCCCTAAGCAGAGACTGGCGAAAATCACTTTCATGGAAAGGGGTTGCCAAGCTTCCAAAAAACTACAAGTTTCCTGAAATCTC